>NC_057802.1:255879317-255904218 GCF_018294505.1 Triticum aestivum | reverse complement strand
GCGACGCGCAGACCACCGTAGAATCCCCCCGACCCAGCCCGAACCCAACCCGCCTTCTTCCGCCGGAGGCAGCCGTCGTGGGCGAGCGAGCGACGGCGGCAGCCGGAGCGAGGGAGCCCGCGGCGCCGTGACTGGCCGGCGACGGATCCGCCGCCGTCTCCTGCCTCCTTCCGTCGCCGGATCCATCGACGGGGCCGTGATCCGCCGTCTCCTGCCTCCCTCCATCGCCGGATCCATCGACGGGGTCGTGATCCGCCGCCTCCTGCCTCCCTCCGTCGCCGGATCCAACGACGGGGCCATGATCCGCCGCCTCCTGCCTCCCTCCGTCGCCGGGGCTCCTTCTCCGGGGCAGTGATCCCCGCAAGGTGCTGCCTCCCCGGACCTCTTCGCCAGACGTCCACCACAAGCAGGAGCTGCATCAATGGCGCCGCCTCCCAAGAACATGCCAGTCCGCCGCCCACGAGAGGAAGAAGAAGAAGTCAGTCCACTGGAGGTAATGTCTGCTTCCCACGTTTGTGTCGGTCCATCAGTTCATCAGTCCTGCTATGAAGAAGAACCTGATAGTACATTGCAAATGCTTGATCAGTTCATTACACCCCTGCCACTTGATGCACAATTTGGATGTCGAGGTTACTGTCAGTACCTCTAATATGCTAGCTTCAGTTCAAAACCAAAAAACATAAACTTATGCATCAGTCCAAGGAGCTACTAGGCTTTATATAAGGTTCAGCTACCACTGCAAGTTGTATGATGTTATTTCTAATAGTACATGCCGTGTAGTTGCATCAGTTCGAACTAGTGAAAGAATGTTGTTGAAAAAATATACACATGTTACACAGTAAGTTAAATGATACATAAACTAGGAGTACTTCTAGTGTAGTTGCATAAGTTATAGATGAACAAAAGAGAAGACATGCATCAGTTTTATATATATGCATATCCATACATCTCTGAAGTTCAATGTTCAGTTTACAAGCAGTGCTAAAAAACAGTACATCAGTGTTGAACATGTACGGTTATACTGTTCGACTGAAAACGAAACCAGATACAAAATAGAGAACAAAAGTTTAAATAACAACCAGCGATGCAAGTTCAACTTGTACATTGCCTTCAGTGCATGACATGTTACCCATAGCATGTATACGAGAAAAATGCAGAAAAGATTAATCCCAAAACTGTTGAATGTCATTGCAGAAGCATGCAAGGCGGCACACGCAGCGAGCGTTTGATGAGCCAAGCAGATATGGGGCATCACCTGGTTGGGTAACACCAGAAATACCACCTGGATACTTCAACAATACAGGCAGATTTCAAGATACATCGGAATCATCAGAAGCACGGACAAGTTCTTCTATCCAGCAAACACCGATATCTGGGAATACAAGCTTTGTCACACCTGGGTTGCAACAAGGCCAACAATATCCCCAACAACAAATGTTTTCCTTCCCTAGCGCATGCAGAAAGCCAAGGACAGGAAGCCGTGGATGGGTTGCAACAAGGCTTCCACCAGTCGCTCCGTCAACATCAACCATCCGTGCTGCAAAAGCGGTTGCGACGGGAAGACCAGTCCAAAGAGACAGAAATTTTGGCCGCTCTAGCAGGTTCCAAAGTACAAGATATGAGCCATATAGACAGGAGCAACCTCACAACGAATCTGAGGGGAGACGGCCGTACAATGAGAGATGGAGATCTTCGTCAACATTGCTCCCTCCAAGAGATGCATTGCTGCATGTGCCAAGGGTGACACCACCCGCGCCCATACACCAGGGTGAACAGCAAACACCGGAGGCAGCACAGAGCTATACACATGTAAGTATCCATATAGAAAAAAAAACATACAAGCACAGTCCATACCATGTTACTGTGACCACCCCATCTAACATTTTCATAACTGCGTTTTTGTTTGCTCACTGTTGCGTGCAGCCACCTAACATTGAAGCTTACGTTCTGCCAAGACTAGAGATGCGCTATGAAACTTTCGAAGAAGCAAAGAACTTCTACAACGTCTATGCGAAGCACGCGGGTTTTGCTGTCAGGGAAGGCCCCAAGTTTAAGACCAGAGCCTACCTTTAGTGCACGTGCTATGGAGTCCATGAATCGAAGGTGTCTGAAGCAAATAGCCAGCGGAACAAACAACAGCCAGGAGTAACTGCGGGGCTAAAATGAGGCTGAAGAAGGAAAAGGATGGAACATTTGTCGTAAAAGAGATAGTCTGGGAACACAACCACAGGCTACTTCTCACTCTGGAAATGCTTGTCTTCTTGCACTCCCACAAAAACATTGACAAAACAATCTTGGAGTACGTCAAGTACCTACAGTTCAAAGGCATTGAACACGCGCAAATCATGAGCATACTGGGCGGTGATGACCCTGGTAGCTACTTCCTCGAAATGAATGCCAAAGCTGATTAACCTGTAAGTACAAACTTGTTCTCCTCCCATAAACCGCCTCCGTCTTTTTTCCTCTGTCAGTACAAACATATTACGCAACGCATAACCTGACGCCAGTTCAACATTCATTTTTGAATGAACTTTTAATATGCAGGAAAGCAAAGAATTCAAGGATGGATGATGTGGACGACGTCCTAAAGACTGTCAACTTCTTTAGGGAGATGAAAGCTATAAACAGGGAATTCTTCTGTGACATGCAACTCGATGAGTCCGACAGAGTTAAGAACATATTCTGGGCGAATGCAAGCTGCCGAGGGGCCTATCAGGACTTCGGTGACTGCGTAACATTTGACACCACATATAAGACCAACAAGTACCATATGCCACTTGGGGTGTTTGTCGGTACTAACAACCACTTACAGACTACATTCTTTGGTTTCGCCCTGATAAGAGATGAGGATGCAGATTCATTCAGATGGTTGTTCAAGACACTTTTAAGGTGCATGAGAGGGAAGGCTCCTACATGCATCCTCACAGGTACAACCGCGAAAACCACCCCCAACCACCACCACCCCACCCCCTCCCCCAAAAAATAAAAGGAAAATAACACACTAAAAAATGTTGTGTCAGTTCTATTGGTATATATGCACCACCATCTGCTGACCACTCCATGTCTCTTTTCTCATTACCAGACCAGTGCCCGGCAATGGCTTTGGCGATCCCAGATGCTTTCGGGAACACAGTACACAAGCTGTGCCGCTGGCACATTATGAAGAAGTACATGGAACACCTCGCATACCTGTACTACCTGCACGAAGACTTTAAGGATGAATTCACATCAATCCTCAACTGGCCCCTCATGCCAACTGAGTTTGAGGATGCCTGGAAAGGACTCATGGATAGGTACAACCTCCATGATGATGCCACGATGGTGGCCATGTGGAACGAGCGTGAGAAATGGATATCAGCCTACTTCAAAGAAATTTTCTGCGCCAAAATGACATCCACATAGCGAAGTGAGAGCATGAACTATGTGCTCAAGAAGAACTTTGTAACCTACACCGGTTTGTCAGCCAGGTAAACTCCTGTGTCAAAACCAGGAGGCAGACAGAGAACCAAGAGACAATGGGTAACAGGGTATAGCTCTATCACCTGTCGTGAGACAAAAAAACATGCTTACTAAAGTAAAACTTTATTAGTTAGACAAGTTTTTGCTGTGAGAAAATTAACAATTTGGTCATCATTCTTGCATGTGCAGAAGGTGTTGGGGAACGTAGTAATTTCAAAATTTTCCTACGCACACGCAAGATCATGGTGATGCATAGCAACGAGAGGGGAGAGTGTTGTCCACGTACCCTCGTAGACCGACAGCGGAAGCGTTATCACAACGCGGTTCATGTAGTCGTACGTCTTCACGGTCCGACCGATCAAGTACCGAACGTACGGCACCTCCAAGTTCTACACACGTTCATCTCGATGACGTCCCTCGAACTCCGATCCAACCGAGTGTTGAGGGAGTTTCGTCAGCACGACGGCGTGGTGACGATGATGATGTTCCACCGACGCAGGGCTTCGCCTAAGCTCCGCAACAGTATTATCTAGGTGTAATCTGGTGGAGGAGGGCACCGCACACGGCTAAAATATCGTATATCAAGTGTGTCCATGGGGTGCCCCCCTGCCCCCGTATATAAAGGAGCAAGGGGGAGGCCGCCGGCCTAGGGAGGAGAGGCGCGCCAGAAGGGGGAGTCCTACTCCTACCGAGAGTAGGACTCCTCCTTTCCTTGTTGGAATAGGAGAAGGGAAGGGAGAAGGAGAAAGAAGGAAGGGGGCGCCCCCTTTCCCTAGTCCAATTCGGACCAGATCATGGGGAGGGGCGCGGCCACCTTTTGAGGCCTTTCTCTCCTTTCCCGTATGGCCCATTAAGGCCCAATACGAATTCCCGTAACTCTCCGGTACTCCGAAAAATACCCGAATCACTCGGAACCTTTCCGAAGTCTGAATATAGTCGTCCAATATATCGATTTTTACGTCTCAGCCATTTCGAGACTCCTCGTCATGTCCCCGATCTCATCCGGGACTCCGAACTCCTTCGGTACATCAAAACTCAATAAAACTGTCATCGTAACGTTAAGCGTGCGGACCCTTTGGGTTCGAGAACTATGTAGACATGACCGAGACACCTCTCCGGTCAATAACCAATAGCGGGACCTGGATGCCCATATTGGCTCCCACATATTCTACGAAGATCTTTATCGGTCAGACCGCATAACAACATACGTTGTTCCCTTTGTCATCGGTATGTTACTTGCCCGAGATTCGATCGTCGGTATCTCGATACCTAGTTCAATCTCGTTACCGGCAAGTCTCTTTACTCATTCCGTAATACATCATCCCGCAACTAACTCATTAGTCACAATGCTTGCAAGGCTTATAGTGATGTGCATTACCGAGTGGGCCCAGAGATACCTCTCCGACAATCGGAGTGACAAATCCTAATCTCGAAATACGCCAACCCAACAAGTACCTTTGGAGACACCTGTAGAGCACCTTTATAATCACCCATTTATGTTGTGACGTTTGGTAGCACACAAAGTGTTCCTCCGGTAAACGGGAGTTGCATAATCTCATAGTCATAGGAACATGTATAAGTCATGAAGAAAGCAATAGCAACATACTAAACGATCGGGTGCTAAGCTAACGTAATGGGTCATGTCAATCACGTCATTCTCCTAATGAGGTGATCCCGTTAATCAAATGACAACTCATGTCTATGGCTAGGAAACATAACCATCTTTGATTAACGAGCTAGTCAAGTAGAGGCATACTAGTGACACTCTGTTTGTCTATGTATTCATACATGTATTATGTTTCCGGTTAATACAATTCTAGCATGAATAATAAACATTTATCATGATATAAGGAAATATATAATACTTTATTATTGCCTCTAGGGCATATTTCCTTCAGAAGGAACAAAACACGCTGACCTTCTATGGGTTTGACACCCAGATGGCAAAGGTTTACTCACGAGCTGTGTACAGCGAGATCAGAAAAAGGCTAAAACTGAGCACACTCTTCACGGCGACAGAGACGAAAGAGCCCACAAAGTACCTCGTGCGCTACAACAACCCGCAAAAACTGTCTGCGTGGTCTCAGCACGCGTTCCGGGTGGTTGCAGACCCCGTGGGATGAACATATGAGTGCGAGTGCAGGCTATGGGACCACACAGGTGAGGACTAAAAAAAGATGTTACATACTGTACTATTTTTTTGCAAAGTTTTTCTTCGAATGAAATGACAAAAAACATGCACCTCTTCCAAAAAAATACAGGTCTTTTCTGCGTGCATGTCATGTGCATGATGCAGACAATTAAGGCTGCCAGCGTTCCAGAGAAATACATCCTCAGGAGATACACCAAACGCCCGAACATCCAGCCAACGTTCAACAGAAATGACTTGAGGACAGTAGCGTCAAACAAGGCATCCCAATACTGCATTGAAAGCTCACTGCTGACGCTGAACATGAGGGTGCACAGAAAAAGCGTGAGAAGCCAAGAGCAAATGGCGAGGTCACGGGTCGTATTGGACAAACTTGAACAAGAACTCAATGCCATTCACTCTGCTGAAAATGGAGGTGTCGCGGACAATGAAGCCATTGAGCAGGATATTGCTACAATGTTATCCGAGATGAACCATCTGGGATCTGTTGACCCATTCGACAACGAGGAAGAGGAGTAGCAGCAACCAGAGCTTGCCCATGTGCACACTCAAGAGCGGCAACATGCTCACATGCACGATCATGAGCTTGATGGTGCTGTAGGCGAACGACATGACAACAGGACATCCTACCGGCAGTAGCAGGAAAGGGTGATTAAACCACCCATATTCTCAAACACAAAGGGGAGGAAGAGTAAAACGCAAGCAGCGAAAGCAGCAGCCAAAAAGCCACCACGCCCCATCAAGCGCGTGGAATTTGGCCCGGACGGCAAACCTCTCGGGATAAGGGCATGCGGATTCTGCAACGTCGTGAGCAACCATAACTACCGCACATGCCCACTCTGCACAGATGGCACTCTCAACAAGCAAACACTGCACAAGCAGATTGGAGCCTCCCAGGTTTCTACCAATGGAGACAACACACGTAACAGCTACACTTGCCGCAAGTGTGGGGGAACTGACGGGCATAATGCCCGCACGTGCAAAGTGGGCAAGGAGGTCAGTGGCGCTGAACAGACACAGGGCAAGGTGCAGAGTTCCAAAAAATCAAATGATGACGATGAAGAAGAAGAGTTTGACGAGAATGATGACCAATCAGACGAAGACAATGAAGATGACAGTGTCGGGGACGAGGAAACTGAAACTGACGATGAAGCTGCCAAGGCTCAACCAGGAAAGGGCGCCGGCAAGGCACAACATTCGGGGACAGTTAGGAGAAGCTCAAGACTGAACAATACATAGTGGTTATGCTGCTGCGTCAACTAAAAAATAAGCTTGTAGTCTCAGTTGCCTCGGCACACAATGAGGAAACATTTCAGAAACACTGTCGTTACCAAAACTTATTTAGCTTTATCGTCGATTTCTCGATCAGTACTATAGTTAAGATATAATTTGTGATTTGTGCCCGCTGGACCAGTGACATTATTATGTAAACCATTTGATAATCCTTTTGAATGCAGTCACAAATACATTTGAAAAAACTTGTCTGGATTTATCTGACGCAAACGCTACTGTCGACCAGTAACTCAGCAAAAATATGTTAAGGAAAATTTAAACTCTTATAGTACATCAGTACTGATAGTTCTCAATCGTCAGTACAAAGGCAGAGTACACATCAGTACTGATATAATTTGTGATTTGTGCCCACTGGAGCAGTGACATTATTATGTAAACCATTTGATAATCCTTTTGAATGCAGTCACAAATACATTTGTACTGACGAAAACACTACTGTCGACCAGTAACTCAGCAAAAAAAATTAAGGAAAATTTAAACTCTTATAGTACATCAGTACTGATAATTCTCAGTTGTCAGTACAAAGGCAGAGTAAAACAAACACACCCGTGAACACCTCAAAAAAACATCGTTCTGAAAAAACAAAGCTATGTCTGCTTCTGCCAGTCCCAATTCAGAAAGACCATCAGTACATAAAAATAATTACCTCAAACAAAAATGTGAATATAATACATTCTGTACTGATGAAAATCTAATTTATCTGTAAAATATACTCAGAGATTATCTTGATATAAACAATCCTTTAAAAATACAAAAATTGTTCTAAAAAACATTAGCATCACACATAGTCTCACTGGTATTTGGTAAGTTCAATTACACTTCAATCACCAGTCCAAGTACCACAGTAGAGGAGTACAGACCTCCATCATCACCAACCCTGACACGTGCAAGTGGGATAAGCAGCTGATAAGTACAGCTTGACAAGACGAATCAGTGAGTAAAATGCCGTCATCACCACCCCTAAGACGTGCAAGTGGGATTTAGCAGGTCATAAGTACAGCTTGACGAGACTAGTCAGTGCAGCAGTAAAAACCATTTGACTTGGACGGTTACATCTTCCAGGCCACCACCCGCGCCACCCACTGAGCGGTTGCCACAAGGGACTGCAAACGGCGACCCCACGCCACTACACCCACTACACCCATGCCCCCGACGAACCGCCTCCCACAAATCCCCGTCGACGCACTGCAGAAAACCCCATTCTCTTCCATCTCTCCATCATCCCCACAAACCACCATTGTCGCTTCCATCTCCACTGCACACAAACCACAAACTTCTCTCTCACAAGCCCACAGCCGCCGAAGGAGGGCGATGGCGGAGGAACCGTCCGCCAAGCGTCATCAAGACGAGCCGTCGAACAAGAGCAGCAACCTCGTCGACGTTCACGTCCCCGGCGAGAAGTGCGAGTACACCAAAACCCTCAGAGGGGTTGAGCTCCACGGCAAGGAGACGCTGGAGATCGTCTGCACCAGCGAACCAGACAAGGCCAACGAGGTGATCTCCAGGCTCTGGAGGAAGCTTGGCGGCATGCTTCGTAGGATCGTCGGCGTTGGTGTGCACTACACCAACAAAGATGAACCTCCCCAGATGGCAGCAGTCCTGCAGTTGTGCGTCGACGAGCTCTGCTTGGTGTACCACATCGCAGCGGCCACAAAATGGTGAGCCATCCTACTCATTTGCCCTGTTTGGTTTATCTGTTTTATTAGTATTGTATCCTGAAAATCTCATCAGACTTGTTTTCCAACTAGATGTACTAGTGTGGTTTGTGAAAAGTGGATGCACTACTGCATTTTCTCAAGTAGATACACTATAAATGTATTTTTGAACCTGATGCACTGGATTACTATTTGGAAAATCTTGCGGAAGATTAATTTCTGAAGTTGATCCACTAGTGTAGTTTCTGAACTTGATCCAATAGTGTAGTTTATGTACTCGATGTATTAAAAAGATGTTTCTGAACTTGATGTAGTGAAGTATTTTCTGAATTTGATCTAATGTTATTTTCATAAGAAAATAAACTAAGGACTTGGTAAAGCACTGGTTATGTGTTATCCTATTCAACAAAAGTAAACTAAACTACTACCAAAGCATAACATACAACATTGACTGAAACTATGTATAATCCAAAAAGAAGAATAACATGATGTACTTAATTTAATTTCAGAACTTTGTTTACTAGTTTTTGAAGCACGTTCATCCATTATTTATGCTACATAAACATCTACTTCATGGATTCGTCGCTTGTAAAACAAAACAAAAATGAATAATTCAAACATCAAAGTAATGCTAATTTTCAAAAATGTCTCTCCCCTTGCAGGCCCAAGCGCCTGAACGAGTTGATGCAGCATGAGACGTTGTTCACATTTGCCGGTTTCAGCTTTGAAAGCGACAAAGAGAAGCTGAAGTTGTCCGGTTTGGAGATCAACCCCAACAAGTTCATCGACATTCAGCGCAAGTGGAGAGTTCCATACACCGGAAAAGAGTACGACTCCTTGACTGATGTTGCAGCCAGCGTCATCCACCCATTCTACAAAGGCATGAAGAAGAACATCAACACGCAGGAAGACTACAAACTGTGGGGGACCAGCCCGCTGCCAGACAACCTCATTGAGTACGCAGGAGTAGATGCGTATGCCACGTACAAGTCATGGAGCATGATCGACTACATCATAGATGGTTCGGAATTTGCAAAAGAGCGGGAGGATGCGAAATTCTACGACCACCCCTATTTCCCCTTTTAGGGATGAAGATACATCAGAGCCTGCCTTCGTTTTCCTTCCGCTTGTGCTTGCCTTTTATCTTGTTGTTTCAAATTAGTAGTTTGCTCTTGTTGGGTTGAACCAGTATGATTATGTCGTGCTTGTCATGGTTGAACAAGTTTACTTATGTCATCAAGTACAATGTTTTGCTTATCTCATTATATAAGTTTGGTAGCTTCGTATGTTGTTAATCCATCATTTCAAATTCAAAAGTAGCTTCTGAATGGAACTTTGTGGCTGCTCTAAAGTACTGGTTACGATGCAACTAATCACACAACGTTGTTCCATGTCTAGTTTCGATTCAGTATTGTATAGAAAACATAACATTGAGAACAATCAGCACAATTTGAGTTGCTTAACAACACTTCAAAAGTTGAAGCAAAAATTCTTAGTACTTCATGTAGTGTTATCATTCATATGTAGCTGCTAGAAAATTAACAAGTACTACAAATAGAAAAAGTTAAGAAGCATCAGCACACACTTATGTTGGTCGCTTGCAGATTAAGAATGACAGTACTAGTACACTTGATCGGACAGTACATACTTACTACAATAAAAAGTACATAGAAGCATCAGTCCGTAAGCGCTACTATGAATGGACTATCAGTACAACTTAGTCTACACGCAAGTACATCTTAGATTACACTTACACAAAACTGACAAGAACTAGACAAAAAGTTTCAGTCCAAGTTACTGCTGGAGTCAAGTACTAGATTCAAACAAACAAAAAAAGAAAAAACTGACCGCCCAAGGTCAGGCGCAGGCCCTGACGCTGCTAGATACTTGAACTCGAACCCATAGGCGAATCCCTAGTAATCCGCACAATGCAGGGCCCATCGATCAGGGCCCACAGGTCAAGAGAGAATGAGCGAGCGCCGTGTATAAGCGCGCAGGTAAGTATTCAGAGGAGTTCAACCAGTGAGCCTCGGCTGCGCTTATAAACAGGTCCGGAGCCCCCTCGACTAGCGAGGTGGGACTAAACCCAGAGCGCATGCGCACGCCGCACTGCACAGCCGCGCGGACGAGCTATCTGCGCCGGAAAACGGCCCAATAGCCTGCATCGTTTACAAACACCACACCAATAAGCCCAGTTAAACAAACCAGAGGGCGAGGCAAAGAAATATAAACTACAAGAAAAATGTTCGAAACTCAAAATATATATTCAAATACTAGTTCGCAGGAAATAACTTTGAATACGAAAAATATAAATAAAAATAATTTTAGCTCTGCACCACGGATGATAAAAAAGGGAGAAAATATGATACAAAAACAATGAACCTCTAAAAAGAAGAGAACTTAATAGCCTATCTGTTAAATGTACATAATTTAAAAAACCAAATTAAATATTACTTTCAAGTTCAACTACTAAAATGCAAAAAGTTCAAACATATAATGTTTGTCAATTATGCTAAATTTCTTATTTATATAAAATCTGACAAGTTCAACTACTAAAATGCAAAAAGTTCAAAACATATAATATTTGTCAATTATGCTAAATTTCTTATTTATATAAAATCTGACAAGTTCAACTACTAAAATGCAAAAAGTTCAAACCATATAATGTTTGTCAATTATGCTAAATTTCTTATTTATATAAAATCTGACAAGTTCAACTACTAAAATAAAAGAAGTTCAAATAGAATTTATTTGTCAATTCTGCTAAATTTCTAATTTATATAAAATCTATACACACCTCAACGAACGATCTGGTCGTAAAATAATCTCAATCCCCCAAACCACCCAAAAAACAAAAAAACTCAGTTCAAACATACATATGACATCAGTACTAAAAAAGCAGGATCAGTCAGGCCACTCACACCACTACGACACCAAATTTCAAAACCGCACGCTGTATAAAATTACATTTCAGTTCACACAGCACTAAACCATAAGTGCACTAAAATGAGAATACAAAAACTATAAAGGCCTAACTTAGGTAAGTACAGGTGAAAATAAAATAAGTACCAGTTTTGAGCAACAACTCCTAGGGCACTGAAAAATGTTTTCAGATAAACCAGTCTATAAGACTTCAGTGGAAAAACAATACTTAACATCCTCACGGAAAAACATCACAAAGCATACGTCACCTAAACAGTCCAAAATGCCATCATCACCACCCCTGAGACGTGCAAGTGGGATTTAGCAAGTCATAAGTACAGCTTGACAAGACAAGTCAGTGCAGCAGTAAAACCATTTGAATTGGACGGTTGCTTCTTCCAGGCCACCTCCCGCGCCACCCACTGAGCGGTTGCCGCAAGGGACTGCAAACGGGGACCCCCACGACCACCACACCCACGCCCCCGACGAACCGCCTCCCACACATCCCCGTCGATGCACTGCAAAATACCCCATTGTCTTCCATCTCTGCCTCATTGCCAGAAACCACCATTGTCGCTTCAATCTCCATTGCACACAAACCACAAACTTCTCTCTCCCAAGCCCACAATCTCCGCAGGAAGGCGATGGCGGAGGAACCGTCCGCCAAGCGTCATCATGGCGAGCCGTTGGACAAGAGCAGCAACCTCGTCGACGTTCACGTCCCCGGCGAGAAGCGCGAGTACACCAGAACCCTCACAGCGGTTGAGCTCCACGGCAAAGAGACGCTGGAGATCATCTGCACCAGCGAACCAGACAAGGCCGACGAGGTGATGAGCAGGCTCAGGATGAAGGGCGGCGGCTTGTATCCGAGCTTCATCGGAGTTGATGTGGAATTCACCAGCGACGATGAACCTCCACAGATGGCGGCAGTCCTGCAGTTGTGCATCGAGGAACTCTGCTTGGTGTACCACATCGCAGCAGCCACAAAATGGTAACCCATACTACCGTTCATTCATCTGTTGTACTAGTACTACTCACTAAAAACTTCAATAAACTAGTTTCCCAACTAGATGAACTACTATAGTTTGTGAAGTGGATGCACGAGTACATGTTCCTCAAGTTACATGCATTTCTGAAACTGTGAAGTGGATTGTTTCACCAGATTAGCATATGAAAAAATGTTTATAGAATTCTAAACTTGATGCACCAAATTAATTTCTGAACTTGATGTGCTAGCATATATTCTTATCTTGATGCACTAGTATAGTTTATATAATTGATGTATTAAAAGATGTTTGGTGAAGTGGTATAGGTCCATATCTTGATGCACATGTTTCTCAAATTAATTTCTGAACTTGATATAGAATTGATGCGCAAAGATGTATCAAGCACTGGTATAGGTCTTTTATTCAACAAAAAAGAAAACTAAACTTGAATCAAGCAGCACATATATCATTGAATCTGGTAAAATGATTCTTGAATTTGGTGAAGCACTGAAGATAGCAAAAAGGAAAAATAACATGGTGTGGTTGAATTTAATTTCAGGACTTTGTGTACTAGTTTCTGGACTACATTCATCCATGACTTATACTATATAAGCATCTACCTCATGGATTATCACTTTCAAAACCAAAAAGCAGAAGAATTAAATCTTCAAAAAGAAGACTAATCTTGAAATGTGTGTCTCCCCCCTTGCAGGCCCAAGCGCCTCAAAGACTTCCTGCAGGAGGAGAAATTGTACACATTTGTCGGTTTCAGCATTGGAGGTGACAAGCGGATGCTGAACAAGTCTGGTTTGGAGATCAACCCCAACAACTTCATTGACATGCAACGCAAGTGGAAAGATCCAAAGACCAGCAAATACTACGACTCCTTGGCCGATATTGTAGGCGGCGTAATCCACCCATTCTACAGCGGCATGAAGAAGAAGATGGACAAGGGAGAACACAAACTGTGGGGGACCAGCCCGCTGCCAGATAACCTCATCATGTACGCAGGAATAGATGCGTACGCCACGTACAAGTCATGGAAGACAATCGGCAACATCGTGACAGGTTGGGATATTTCAAAAGAGCATGAGGCTGACCCTTACTACCACTGCAACTTCGCGGCATGAAGATGCATGAAAGTCTGCATTCGTGTTGCTCGCACTTCTGCCTGTCCTTAATATTGTTGTTTCAGATTTGTAGTTTGCTTTCGTTATGTTGAACCAGCTACCTTATGTTATGTCTGTCAGGGTTTGAACAAGTTTGCCTATGTCTATCATGTACATCGTTTGCTTATGTCATTCAACAAGTTTGCTAGCTTCCTATTTTGTTCATCCATCATTTGAGGTTGAAGTAGGTTGAAGTTGAAACTAGTCATGCAGAAACAAAAATCACACATGGATATTTTCACAAAAAAACAAAAACAGTGGCAGACTAACTAAGGACAACAGCAAATAGTAGAATTGGACGCTCAGTACAACTTAGACATTTACGGTAGTACTATCACACTAAGAAATCAGTTTTTAGTTTCAGAAGAACACTAAAAAGACTAAGTTTCAGCCGAGGACAACATTCACTACTAACAGCATCGTGCTAATAGTAGTTAGAAATTTACTGAGTACTGCAACAGGAAAAGCAAAGAACAATCAGTACGTATTTCCCAGTCACTAGCATGCTAGGACTGAGAGTTCTGGTACACTTGAACAAACGGTACATTCATTCTACAAAATATAAAAAGGAACGGGAAGCTTCAGTTCACATTCCATAAAACATTGACACACTAAAGAATAACAGTAATAGTACAACTGAAATGTCAGTACAACTTAGTCTGTAAGGCAAGTACTATGATCATACCAAACATTGCCATGAGAAGAACCACAGCCTAGAAAAAAGAAGGCCAAAACTAAATCAAAAAGATATCAGTTCGACCAAGGAGAAAAATCACAAGAAAGACAACAGAAGCATCAGCCCACATTGACCAGTGAGGCACTAGCTTCAAACAACACAAGAAAATAAAATGATCAAAGTACCAGCACAATTGAAATCTCAGTACAACTTAGTTTATTCAGTAAGTGCTATGATGATACCAATTAATGCCTTGAGAAAGATGGCCAAGACTCAACCAAATAGATTATAGTTCAACCAAGGACAAAAATTAACAAAAAACAAACGACAGAAGCATCAGCCCACATTGACTAGTGAAGTCATTATGAACTTTATACGGCTGCCTGTTAAATGTAGCTAATTTAAACCAGTGCTTTAAATTTTACTATGAAGTTCAACTACTAAAATTCAAGAAGTTCAAACAAAAATTTGGCTCTCAAATCTTGTTAAATTTCTTATACTTGAATAAAATCTGGCTAGAGATGACGTAGCAACTTGGTCGTAAATAATTTCAATCCCAAAAAAACTTCAGTTCTAATACATTATATGAAACCAGTTCTACATAACAAGGAAGCATCACTCCACTCACGCTAGATCCACAAGTGCTATTGTGACACCAAATATTAAAAGCCTTACGCTGAACGACAGTACAATTCAGTACTAACATACCTATACTATAAGTACAAGAAAAGAGGGTACAGAAACTATAAAGGTCCAACCTAGGTTGGGACAGATGAAAACCAAATAAATCTCACTTTTCCAACAACAACTCGTAATGAACTTGGGAAAAGGTGTTTTCAGTTCAACTAGTTTACAAGACTTCAGTACAAAAAAATAGAACTTAACCAAAACGAATTCCCAATGAATCATACACAAGTGAAAACAGATATTCAACCACACTATCATCATGGAAAAAAAGATTGTTAAACATTGTGCCACACTTAAACACAACACAAAATATACCAGTAATTACATAGTACTTGACTAGACATCCAAACACTACAATCAAAGCCTACAATGCTTTCAAGAGATATATCACACAACTATCCATTTCACTACGCAAATGATGACCATTTCTTCTATGAACCAGGAGCCAATGGCTTAAACTCCTTGGGAAGCTCCGTCACCAGAAGCTGGTTATTCCGGTTGAACACAACTCTATACAGATCCTCAGCATTCCAATCAACAATACGAGGCTGCAAAACATTAAAACAAATTATTAAAAATCATGACACATTAAAAAGAAGAATACACAATAAGCCAAACACAGAAAAGTGAAAAGCTCAACTAGAACCCACATCATTATCTCGAATGTTCCCAACGATCTTTTCACCATCATAGCATTCCGCATACTTCAGAATAATGGCCACATTCATTCGCCCCTTGAAGTGGAACCTTCACAAACATTGGTTTGTTTGCAAAAAGCTCCCATTTGGGCTGCTTGCTCGCATTGTACTGAGCATCACCATAAAAAGCCTTCGTTACTTGGACCATCCTGGAGATCTGTAAAAAAAGAAAAGAAACCACACATTTTCAGGTCTCAGAAAAGCAGAAACAAAGACGCGGAAAAATTAATCCAGTACAGATAATAAATGTCACTCACAATCTTCTCGCAGTCTTTATGATAGGTGTTCTTTGAAGGACGATGGTTCTTCGGATAAGGTAAAGAGTCAAGGATGTCGACGCTACTTCGGTACCGATTCATGACATATAAGGAAAAGTGGTTCACTTTCTTATCCTTTGCTAAAACCATAGGCTTGAATAGAGGCATCATGATCTAAAAACAAATGACCAAAAAATAGATGTTAAATATTCAAAATAAAAACCAGCATGACAACAAACAATTAAAACCAAAAATCAGCTAGTAGAACTCACAAGGTCGGCACTGAGCAAGTCTTCCTTTTCTTTGACATAGCTCTTGAAATCTCTCGCTGCACTCTCGACATTAAACGCTTTATTTTCATCACCGTAAAACGTACAGTCAAGCACAACCCGCAAAAAGCCCAGAAAAGAAATAGACAGGTGGAAAGGATCAACAAGCAAAGTATTATTAAAACTCGTAAAACAATAGGCAGTCTTGTTTAAGAGAAACAAACGATCTGATTGATTACCGTGATGAAATATGGACTCAGCAATACCCTTTTCCCAGACGCAAAATCAACATTTCTATCGGGATCTTTCTTCCAATCATCAATGAGGAAGTCCATTACATCACCCTCCATCATTTGCCCAGGTGCAAAAACTTCCCAGATGCGTTTCCCAGTGAAGCTAGTAACGTTATCACCAGGCTGAGGTATCATTGAGAATGTATTCCTGCAGCACACACAAGAACAAAAAATCAGGGGAAGCAAGATAAGGCATTCATAGCAGTTCAAGTTGTATAAAAAGTAACAGTTAAGGTCATATATATCTAGCAGTTACAAACAACAGAGGAAAAGAAGAGGAAACGAAATGAGAGATACTCACTCGGCATACTTCTCACATGCTTCATCGCTAAGCAACAGATTATACAACTTGCGAGCCTTGTCCAGGTGAGGGAATTTATGAGGGTGAAGCTGCTGCACAGGGGAGCAAAACTTTATAGGAGCTCTGGGTGCACGCTTCGTGCTTGTAACATTGCCAGAATCCAAAGCAGGATCCTTCCTAGCACCACCAGCTCTACGGGCCACTATTCCAGCAAGTGGGGATAAACCCTTGGCAGCAGCAGCGCTCCTGGTGACTCTTCCCATGCCAGCAATCTTGTCAAACGCATCATCATCGCTGTCTATCAATTCCACAATGGGATTCTTGGGTGTAGAGGGGCTCTCTGCACAAGCAGCCGTAGAACCTTTCAGAGCTCCCAACCGCCCCTTAATAAGACCAGACCTTGTCTTTTCTGGAGAACGCCCCAGGCTAAGATCAATAGATACGCACTCGAGCTCCGAGAACTGGCTGCCAAAGATCCTGTAGTCCTGCTCATCAAGATCCAGCCACGCACCTACAAAAAGAAAAAAGAAAAGACCGCATCAAGGGTAAAGTTCAAATACGTAATTCATGACAGTACCAATCAAGAAGTACAAGCTGCAAAAAATTACAAAAGTTCATGCATTACGTACAGGGTTCGATGCCAAACAAACCACGGAAGTCAACATCAAACACATCGCTAGTTGCGTAGGTATACAGAAAAGTCTTCCTAATGTCAAGAATGTCTTCGTGGCTGTAATCCAACATTTCAATCACACCATCCTCCCGGCAATGATAGGTCTTGCAGCTTTGTAGCATAAAGAATCCACAATCATGCCTGTTAACAAAAGAAAAAACAAATGGGTACATCACAAATCCGAAAATACAGGAACACCACCCTCCCAGCAACAAAAACAACTAACAAAAACTCATTAAAAATGGATACTCACATGTTTTTCTGCTGCGGCACCCGCACAAACTCGCAAGAGAAACCATCAATATGCACCGGCGAGAACGGTTTGGCCCTGTCTACGCTGGACTCCCTCCAAAGCTTCTTTATGTTATCTGTCATAGTCCTTAAGAATCTAACTGCATCACTCCAGGTTTCATCACGCAGTGAATCAAGACACTCAAAACGACGGAACCTCAAATTCAGAACAATCAAGCACCAATGCCCAGATTCTTCGCTAGGCTTCATGGTAGCCGCAAAGGACGGCGGATCAAAAGTAGGGAAGAGAAGCTGACAAAAAAATCGCAGAGGAAAAATGAATTTAACAAATCATAATGAAACAAAAAATTCAGCCTCCAAACAATAAAATAAAAGAAGGAAATTGAAATTCAGAAGTACAAACAAAAATAAGATAATCATAAGTTCTAATTGAGTAAGCAAAACACTACAAAAAATATATGCTACTCAAGTTAAAATTGCAACAAACATATCAGTTCAATTTCCTTGCGACAATAAGTTCAGCTTCAAAAAAAGAAGCACACATCATTCATAAGTGCAGGGCTAAAAGCAGGCTGCTCAATTTCATTCCCCCACCTCCCAAACTTGCAAGAAAACATGACAGTTCTAGTTCATGAGTACAAAAAGTTCAAGTTCACCTACTTGGTCAAAACCATCAGCACCCGATCTCGTGAACCAATTTAGCACATTGGAATCAATATTTCCATCACGGATCTTGGTCTGTTGTACAAAAAGAACAACAACAGTTAGAAAATTGGCAAAACAAGTTATCATCCTATCTACAAAGCAAAATACTGACCGTCACCCATCTGGGAACTATCAACTTGTCAGTGTCTCGGTACTTCTGACGTAGAGAATATAAAACAACGTCAGCACTGTCTGAGTTGAGCATGCCAGTGGGGACAAACGCTTTAGCAATAGAACCAACACTGGCATCACATTCTTTATTTTGAAACATCGGCTTGTGACTAGAAAAACACAAAAGATTACATGAATTAAAACTACTGCAACAACAACCATTCTCAAATGAGAGAAAGAAAAAGAGACAAAAATGGTACGGGCAAAATCCCAAACTAACCATTTCGTACGGTTCGTGCGCAACCTCGTAATAGCGAAGAAAAACATATCAACCTTAACAACCTTACCACTTTCTGCTTGCCGAAAAAGAAGAAAAATAATAAGTTCAAGCACTACAAGTGAACATGTCCAAAATGCCAAAATTGAGAAGTACGCCTCATTTACAAGTCCTTACCTGCACTATCAGTGTTTGACGACGACGGTAGTTCCTGTGATGAGACCAATATGCCTCCAGTTTTAGGGTTTGACGATTGGACATCTTGAGAGGACACCAATATCGCTGCGCTTTCAGGGTCTGTAGAAAGAAAATCCTGGGACGACATGAGCGCCTCCTCCGTCAAGGGGCCAGAAGAAATCGACAGAAGTAAATCATCATCCTCAGATGGCACCTCCTCCATGCTAGAAGCATCTTGCAATGCATCACCGTAATCAAGACCTCCAGGCGGGAAATTCTCCGGCGGCAAATCTTCACAATCAAGAACATTTTCATTCCCAGCAATACCAACACCAGACGGTTTGGCATCAAGTATGCTAGCAGCACCAACATCCTCATCAACAACTTTGGTACCAACATCGCGCCCACTACTCAATGGAACACCACGAGCATCATCTCCACCACTAACGACAGCCTCACGCTCAACATCAGTCATCTGAAGAAATAAAAATTCAGAAAAAGTGAATAATATGAGCAAAACTAACAATCAAAAATAAGCTAGCAAGAGGTGCACGGAAAAACAAACCTTAGAAGCATTCACAGCAACATCATCGATCTTGCTGCTGCTAACATTCAAAGCAACATCACCAACGGGCGAACAAGGCTCGTCGCCAACAACAGGACCCTGATTTCATATGTAATGAACCAAAAAAACAATGCTATTATTAGCAACAATAAACACAAGGAATTAAACCACAGTAACAAAAAAGGTAGGTATCACCTGCAAAACTCTTAACGGTGTGGAATAGAAAAATGAACAAGCAAGGCACATTGGTGCGCATGAAAATTCAAGAAATATGAATAAACACATTAAAAATAAAAATAACCTTGCACTTATCAGTAGATGGATCATTAACTCCACGGTCAACAACAGCCTCAACATTATGACTGGTCTCCTGCATGACAAGAAAAAATTAATAAACGGATGAAGATCAGGAAGTTCAACTATAATACTGACAGCAGAACAACATAGTAAAAACATACAAACACCGAGGACTGACTCACATCAACAACAGGGTGCTCCAAGCCAACATCGTTCGTATGGTGATCAGAAACATTAGCCTCAGTACCATCATCAGCCCTACTATCGGTGGCAGCAGCCTCATCCTGCTCAATCTGCATGGAAGAAAAATTAATAAACAGATGAAGATGAGAAAGTCCAACTACAATACTGACAGCAGAACAACATAGTAAAAATTGCAAACACCGAGGACTGACTCACATCAACAACAGGGCGCTCCAAGCCAACATCATTCGTTTCGTGATCAGAAACATTAGCCTCAGTACCATCACCAGCCCTGCTGTCGGTGGCAGCAGCCTCATCCTGCTCAATCTGCCTGATAACAACTTTTGCACTTTCTTCATATGGCTTGCAGCGAGAGTCTTGCATAGTTTTGAAATGCTTCATGTTGTTCAACAGACGAACCGAGCTCTGAACTAGATCAGCAGCACCGTCACGCATATCACCAATAAAAATTCTCTCCATCTCAATATAGTCCACTGCTTCCTCAGTGTTAAATTGATGACCTTCAAGAAGGATACCATTGATACAGCTCAGACGCTCAACAGTCGTTGGGACCTTTTGCAGCTCAGAACACACATTACTTAAAATATGCTCAGCGCGCTCCAATGTAGAAACAGCAACATCAATACCAAAACCCTGCCTCTGTGAAGTACTAGCATTACTAGGGCCAGGGGGAACATAACCAGCACCCTCAACACCACGGCCATCTCTCAACTCATCGTACAGAAATGAAGACTTGGGAACCTGAGACGACGACATCTCCAGGACTGGCCGTTTATACACTCGGAAAAAAACAACCTCCTCTTGAGTTTTCCACTACAAACAAGGGGAAAAAGAGTTAATTAATCAATGCAACACACGGGGAAAAATAAAACATGATATTAACAGATTTAAATCAACAAACTATCAATCTTTAACTGTCAGTGCCAATTTGTTAGTATTTACCGATAGGACGGTTGAACAAACATATTCAGTTCAACCACACATGAAAAAACAGTACTAAAAATCATACCTAAACCTCACAAAGCTTAAGAAATGACAAAATCTAAACAGGTAACTCCGCGGGACACATGTTCACTCCAGCAAAAATAGCTATACCTAAATAAAAAAAGGTCTACAAGACATGAAAGAAATAAAACTCACCGGAAGCTTCCCAAACACCCAAGTCTTTGGATCTGCATTGCCTTTTTTATCAAATCTGCATCAACCAGATCAGAAAGCTTGACAGGATCCATGAAACATATGCGGGGGACTCGCATGTCAGGCTCCGCAGTGTTGCCACGGATAAGGCAGTCAAGGTAAATTAGTACAGGCCCTATAGCATAGCCTGTGATTGCCTTCCCAAGGGTAACACCATCTTGGTACCTGACAACAGCCCTTCTAAGCTCATCAACCATCAGCTGACAATAATCCATATTAGCCATGTCCTCAAAGACGAGACCCTCAAACATTGCTGCCTCTCTAGAAACACGCGGGGCGGCACCAGGCAACACAACCTTCATAAACACAATAATGAAGAACACTTTCAGAGCAAGGTCATCTTTGCTAGGATCCTTGACGTGCACCTTGAGCTTATTCCTCAAATCCTTTGTCTTGATATCTTTGTTCCTGCTAATGTCAAGCTCCGATCTTAACTTCATCAGAGCGTCGTCATATCCATCCTCCGACGGCCTTGGCGGAGAACGACCACCACGAGGGAACCCAAATAGTTGATGTATACCATCGCTAGTGATGCGAAGCTTCTTATTAGCCTCACCCATGTCAAGAGTCATCGTATTAGGATCTATCCTCAGGTACAAAACTCCCATCAGAGGGCGGGAAATGTTAGACTTCACCCTCCAATTGAAGATAGAACCAAAACCAGTTGCACGAACCCTAGCCACATGCCGACTCTCAAGCAATTTAGCACAAGCTTCAACCTCTCCCAACGAACATCGCACAGTTAAGTTCAATTTCCGTTGGTCACCTTCATCCAAGGCAACTTTTCCGGCATTGCCTCCCACCGGCTTCACCGGACTCATAACGCTAACAAGCTGTAAATGAAAATAAAGAAGCCACACCTTAAATAAATGAATATAGAAAACAAAACAAGCATATGAAGGCAAGTAGAAAAAAGAAAAGATTGCACAAGTTCAACTCTTGAAACAACATCAGTACCACCCTCGATTGATGCAAACAATGACCAGCCTTGCCTGGCCAGCATACCAGCCCAGACACAATTAAATCATTGCAAGTACAACTAGTTAGTCACATACAGTACAAAAGATGTACCACTGCAAATTCATCTTCAGAATCAACTTCGATATCATCTTGTTCAGATACAACATCTTCAGCTTCGACACAAGCACGCTTCTTCACACCTTTCTTCACCTTCGCAGGATGAACTTTACGCTTATTATTTTCTTTCAACAAAGAGCGCTCTCGAAGAGGAGGCGAAGAAGGCTTCTTATTTGTCAAAACCCGTGGACTATGACGAACAGGGGAGCCACCAAGTTTTCTTGGACCAATCTTCACAGCAACACTATCCCCATCAGCTTTGCTATTACCAGGTTGGGAACCAGCTTTCACACGTGGGCTACACCTCTGTGTGCCATGAGGATTTCGATCTGAAATCTTCCTCTTCAAAACAGTTTTGTTCTCCTTAACTGCATCACGAGTAAACACTTGCGTCAAACGAGTTTGCATCGGGTTTGTCTTCACAGGCATGTCACTTCCATGAGATCCAGCATCAACAGTTGAAAAGGCCGCGTCACCACCTTCATCACCTACACCTTCAGGAGCTTGAGCAACATCCCGATCACTTCATTGAACACAGGCAGCCTTTTGACGCCGTTCAAACTCCTTTCTTCTCTGGAAATCACACTTCTTCTTTCTTATCCTTTCATCCTCGAGCTGTAACTGCATAGGAACATCCTCGGCCTGAGTAACAGGCTCAGTGCCATCAACACTCTGTGACTGAGTAACAGACAACTGCAAGCTGCCATCAACATCATCAACGTTAAGAGAATACATTCCATCATTAATATCTTTGACAACATCAGCAATGTCCTCAGGAGCACCATGGTTGTCATTAACTGCATAAACCAACAAACATAAGCACACACGTATAAAATCAAAACACAATTAACATTGCAGAAACAAGATAAATAAAGTGCATAGCATCAGACACAAACAAAAGGAACAACTCATGTAGCTAAGCATATTTATGTATTCAAGGCTGATAAAAAAAGAGCAAATATAAGGGAAACACCAGCAACATCCGCAAGTTCTTCTAGCGGATTTGGTGTCTCAAAAATAACATTCACAAGATCTTGAAAGCGTTCTGATTTTTCAGAATCAGGAGGCACCGACACTCCAACATCTGCAACAACATCATAATTAGCAAAAAAGTACATGAACAAGCAATCAGTTCAACTATATGAACACTACAAGTGCACCCAATAAAACAATATGACCCACCACTGGCACAACAAACTTCAGAATGAAAACTCTTTCAACATCATACCAGTTCTTCACTGACTACTACAACCTATTCAAATGCCAGGCAGCAGTTCAAACTACAGATGGTGATCAGTACTACAACCTGTCTGCAGGTCACATCAACCACCAAAACTATACACACCACACAATCCAGGGCAAATTTAACAGCTATCAAAATACATACAACTTATAAAGTCGATACGACCACACCTATACAACATAAAAACCAGATCTGTTAAAACATCATCCAAATTACAGGGAAAATCACCTGCATTCAACTTGTCCGGACTGGATGATGTACCCATTGAGATCTACAGACCTAAAATCTGCCGAACCAAATCTGCAAGACACATGAACAAAAATTAGGGCTCTGACCTATTTCACAAACGAAGCACGCCATACAAAGCAAAACTCTTACAAGCAAACACAAAGTCCGCCACGCAATCGAGTATCACTGTCGCCAACCGCTTGTTCAAGAGCAAAGGAACCCTAGCGAATCCAGCCTGAGACAGCAAGAGAGCAAGAGCTAAGAAATAGAGGGAAAATATGTACATAATAGGACGCAAGGGAAGTCAATCGCAGACCAAAAGGAGCAAACAGAGCACCCAGACCTCCACCCCTGGGGTTCAACCCGCCGGCCGACGCTCCCGCGGCGAAACAGGAGAAGTAACTTCTCTGCGAGAAGAGGGGAACGAAGAAGGAATCGATTTGGAGAGGGGAGCGGAGAAGAACGGGGGAGAGCGGAGGTTAAAAGGTGAGTGGGAGAAAACCGACGGCTAAAGCCTAGAACCGCGGCGAAACCCACTATCTCTAGGCACTTACCAAAGATAATAGCAAAAATTAAATACAACAAAAAATTAAATACAATAAAAAAATTAATATAGAGGGAGAAAACAAATAGCTAAAGTACAAATAATAACTCACAACAATACAATAAAAATTATCAAGAAGTACAAATGAAATAATAATTCATAACGGTGCTGGTTTTTCCCCTAAAAAATAAAGATAAGATAACGGGGGCAAATCATGTACTACTATGCCCCTCGGTGCGGTGCGGTGCGGTGCGGGGACAAGTCATGTTACGGAGATGTGTCAGCACAACTATGCCCCTCGGTGCGGTGCGGTGCGGGAGCAAGTCCATACAAGGATGATGTGTCAGTACAACTATGCCCCTCGGTGCGGTGCGGTGCGGGGGCAAGTCATGTTACGGACTCGCCTCCGCATGCGACGCCGCGGCACGCCGCGTCGTCGCCTGCTACGGCTCGTTCCTGGCTCG
Source organism: Triticum aestivum (assembly GCF_018294505.1). Lineage (NCBI taxonomy): Eukaryota > Viridiplantae > Streptophyta > Magnoliopsida > Poales > Poaceae > Triticum > Triticum aestivum. The sequence goes on along the minus strand of NC_057802.1, from coordinate 255,879,390 downwards.
GCCTCGCCGGGATGGGGGAGGGGGTCCCCCCTGCCCCCCGGCCCGGCCTCGCGCTAACGTGGCAGTGCGCTCG